>NC_086031.1:0-7500 GCF_036323735.1 Rattus norvegicus | reverse complement strand
GGGTTAGGGTTAGGGTTAGGGTTAGGGTTAGGGTTAGGGTTAGGGTTAGGGTTAGGGTTAGGGTTAGGGTTAGGGTTAGGGTTAGGGTTAGGGTTAGGGTTAGGGTTAGGGTTAGGGTTAGGGTTAGGGTTAGGGTTAGGGTTAGGGTTAGGGTTAGGGTTAGGGTTAGGGTTAGGGTTAGGGTTAGGGTTAGGGTTAGGGTTAGGGTTAGGGTTAGGGTTAGGGTTAGGGTTAGGGTTAGGGTTAGGGTTAGGGTTAGGGTTAGGGTTAGGGTTAGGGTTAGGGTTAGGGTTAGGGTTAGGGTTAGGGTTAGGGTTAGGGTTAGGGTTAGGGTTAGGGTTAGGGTTAGGGTTAGGGTTAGGGTTAGGGTTAGGGTTAGGGTTAGGGTTAGGGTTAGGGTTAGGGTTAGGGTTAGGGTTAGGGTTAGGGTTAGGGTTAGGGTTAGGGTTAGGGTTAGGGTTAGGGTTAGGGTTAGGGTTAGGGTTAGGGTTAGGGTTAGGGTTAGGGTTAGGGTTAGGGTTAGGGTTAGGGTTAGGGTTAGGGTTAGGGTTAGGGTTAGGGTTAGGGTTAGGGTTAGGGTTAGGGTTAGGGTTAGGGTTAGGGTTAGGGTTAGGGTTAGGGTTAGGGTTAGGGTTAGGGTTAGGGTTAGGGTTAGGGTTAGGGTTAGGGTTAGGGTTAGGGTTAGGGTTAGGGTTAGGGTTAGGGTTAGGGTTAGGGTTAGGGTTAGGGTTAGGGTTAGGGTTAGGGTTAGGGTTAGGGTTAGGGTTAGGGTTAGGGTTAGGGTTAGGGTTAGGGTTAGGGTTAGGGTTAGGGTTAGGGTTAGGGTTAGGGTTAGGGTTAGGGTTAGGGTTAGGGTTAGGGTTAGGGTTAGGGTTAGGGTTAGGGTTAGGGTTAGGGTTAGGGTTAGGGTTAGGGTTAGGGTTAGGGTTAGGGTTAGGGTTAGGGTTAGGGTTAGGGTTAGGGTTAGGGTTAGGGTTAGGGTTAGGGTTAGGGTTAGGGTTAGGGTTAGGGTTAGGGTTAGGGTTAGGGTTAGGGTTAGGGTTAGGGTTAGGGTTAGGGTTAGGGTTAGGGTTAGGGTTAGGGTTAGGGTTAGGGTTAGGGTTAGGGTTAGGGTTAGGGTTAGGGTTAGGGTTAGGGTTAGGGTTAGGGTTAGGGTTAGGGTTAGGGTTAGGGTTAGGGTTAGGGTTAGGGTTAGGGTTAGGGTTAGGGTTAGGGTTAGGGTTAGGGTTAGGGTTAGGGTTAGGGTTAGGGTTAGGGTTAGGGTTAGGGTTAGGGTTAGGGTTAGGGTTAGGGTTAGGGTTAGGGTTAGGGTTAGGGTTAGGGTTAGGGTTAGGGTTAGGGTTAGGGTTAGGGTTAGGGTTAGGGTTAGGGTTAGGGTTAGGGTTAGGGTTAGGGTTAGGGTTAGGGTTAGGGTTAGGGTTAGGGTTAGGGTTAGGGTTAGGGTTAGGGTTAGGGTTAGGGTTAGGGTTAGGGTTAGGGTTAGGGTTAGGGTTAGGGTTAGGGTTAGGGTTAGGGTTAGGGTTAGGGTTAGGGTTAGGGTTAGGGTTAGGGTTAGGGTTAGGGTTAGGGTTAGGGTTAGGGTTAGGGTTAGGGTTAGGGTTAGGGTTAGGGTTAGGGTTAGGGTTAGGGTTAGGGTTAGGGTTAGGGTTAGGGTTAGGGTTAGGGTTAGGGTTAGGGTTAGGGTTAGGGTTAGGGTTAGGGTTAGGGTTAGGGTTAGGGTTAGGGTTAGGGTTAGGGTTAGGGTTAGGGTTAGGGTTAGGGTTAGGGTTAGGGTTAGGGTTAGGGTTAGGGTTAGGGTTAGGGTTAGGGTTAGGGTTAGGGTTAGGGTTAGGGTTAGGGTTAGGGTTAGGGTTAGGGTTAGGGTTAGGGTTAGGGTTAGGGTTAGGGTTAGGGTTAGGGTTAGGGTTAGGGTTAGGGTTAGGGTTAGGGTTAGGGTTAGGGTTAGGGTTAGGGTTAGGGTTAGGGTTAGGGTTAGGGTTAGGGTTAGGGTTAGGGTTAGGGTTAGGGTTAGGGTTAGGGTTAGGGTTAGGGTTAGGGTTAGGGTTAGGGTTAGGGTTAGGGTTAGGGTTAGGGTTAGGGTTAGGGTTAGGGTTAGGGTTAGGGTTAGGGTTAGGGTTAGGGTTAGGGTTAGGGTTAGGGTTAGGGTTAGGGTTAGGGTTAGGGTTAGGGTTAGGGTTAGGGTTAGGGTTAGGGTTAGGGTTAGGGTTAGGGTTAGGGTTAGGGTTAGGGTTAGGGTTAGGGTTAGGGTTAGGGTTAGGGTTAGGGTTAGGGTTAGGGTTAGGGTTAGGGTTAGGGTTAGGGTTAGGGTTAGGGTTAGGGTTAGGGTTAGGGTTAGGGTTAGGGTTAGGGTTAGGGTTAGGGTTAGGGTTAGGGTTAGGGTTAGGGTTAGGGTTAGGGTTAGGGTTAGGGTTAGGGTTAGGGTTAGGGTTAGGGTTAGGGTTAGGGTTAGGGTTAGGGTTAGGGTTAGGGTTAGGGTTAGGGTTAGGGTTAGGGTTAGGGTTAGGGTTAGGGTTAGGGTTAGGGTTAGGGTTAGGGTTAGGGTTAGGGTTAGGGTTAGGGTTAGGGTTAGGGTTAGGGTTAGGGTTAGGGTTAGGGTTAGGGTTAGGGTTAGGGTTAGGGTTAGGGTTAGGGTTAGGGTTAGGGTTAGGGTTAGGGTTAGGGTTAGGGTTAGGGTTAGGGTTAGGGTTAGGGTTAGGGTTAGGGTTAGGGTTAGGGTTAGGGTTAGGGTTAGGGTTAGGGTTAGGGTTAGGGTTAGGGTTAGGGTTAGGGTTAGGGTTAGGGTTAGGGTTAGGGTTAGGGTTAGGGTTAGGGTTAGGGTTAGGGTTAGGGTTAGGGTTAGGGTTAGGGTTAGGGTTAGGGTTAGGGTTAGGGTTAGGGTTAGGGTTAGGGTTAGGGTTAGGGTTAGGGTTAGGGTTAGGGTTAGGGTTAGGGTTAGGGTTAGGGTTAGGGTTAGGGTTAGGGTTAGGGTTAGGGTTAGGGTTAGGGTTAGGGTTAGGGTTAGGGTTAGGGTTAGGGTTAGGGTTAGGGTTAGGGTTAGGGTTAGGGTTAGGGTTAGGGTTAGGGTTAGGGTTAGGGTTAGGGTTAGGGTTAGGGTTAGGGTTAGGGTTAGGGTTAGGGTTAGGGTTAGGGTTAGGGTTAGGGTTAGGGTTAGGGTTAGGGTTAGGGTTAGGGTTAGGGTTAGGGTTAGGGTTAGGGTTAGGGTTAGGGTTAGGGTTAGGGTTAGGGTTAGGGTTAGGGTTAGGGTTAGGGTTAGGGTTAGGGTTAGGGTTAGGGTTAGGGTTAGGGTTAGGGTTAGGGTTAGGGTTAGGGTTAGGGTTAGGGTTAGGGTTAGGGTTAGGGTTAGGGTTAGGGTTAGGGTTAGGGTTAGGGTTAGGGTTAGGGTTAGGGTTAGGGTTAGGGTTAGGGTTAGGGTTAGGGTTAGGGTTAGGGTTAGGGTTAGGGTTAGGGTTAGGGTTAGGGTTAGGGTTAGGGTTAGGGTTAGGGTTAGGGTTAGGGTTAGGGTTAGGGTTAGGGTTAGGGTTAGGGTTAGGGTTAGGGTTAGGGTTAGGGTTAGGGTTAGGGTTAGGGTTAGGGTTAGGGTTAGGGTTAGGGTTAGGGTTAGGGTTAGGGTTAGGGTTAGGGTTAGGGTTAGGGTTAGGGTTAGGGTTAGGGTTAGGGTTAGGGTTAGGGTTAGGGTTAGGGTTAGGGTTAGGGTTAGGGTTAGGGTTAGGGTTAGGGTTAGGGTTAGGGTTAGGGTTAGGGTTAGGGTTAGGGTTAGGGTTAGGGTTAGGGTTAGGGTTAGGGTTAGGGTTAGGGTTAGGGTTAGGGTTAGGGTTAGGGTTAGGGTTAGGGTTAGGGTTAGGGTTAGGGTTAGGGTTAGGGTTAGGGTTAGGGTTAGGGTTAGGGTTAGGGTTAGGGTTAGGGTTAGGGTTAGGGTTAGGGTTAGGGTTAGGGTTAGGGTTAGGGTTAGGGTTAGGGTTAGGGTTAGGGTTAGGGTTAGGGTTAGGGTTAGGGTTAGGGTTAGGGTTAGGGTTAGGGTTAGGGTTAGGGTTAGGGTTAGGGTTAGGGTTAGGGTTAGGGTTAGGGTTAGGGTTAGGGTTAGGGTTAGGGTTAGGGTTAGGGTTAGGGTTAGGGTTAGGGTTAGGGTTAGGGTTAGGGTTAGGGTTAGGGTTAGGGTTAGGGTTAGGGTTAGGGTTAGGGTTAGGGTTAGGGTTAGGGTTAGGGTTAGGGTTAGGGTTAGGGTTAGGGTTAGGGTTAGGGTTAGGGTTAGGGTTAGGGTTAGGGTTAGGGTTAGGGTTAGGGTTAGGGTTAGGGTTAGGGTTAGGTTAGGGTTAGGGTTAGGGTTAGGGTTAGGGTTAGGGTTAGGGTTAGGGTTAGGGTTAGGGTTAGGGTTAGGGTTAGGGTTAGGGTTAGGGTTAGGGTTAGGGTTAGGGTTAGGGTTAGGGTTAGGGTTAGGGTTAGGGTTAGGGTTAGGGTTAGGGTTAGGGTTAGGGTTAGGGTTAGGGTTAGGGTTAGGGTTAGGGTTAGGGTTAGGGTTAGGGTTAGGGTTAGGGTTAGGGTTAGGGTTAGGGTTAGGGTTAGGGTTAGGGTTAGGGTTAGGGTTAGGGTTAGGGTTAGGGTTAGGGTTAGGGTTAGGGTTAGGGTTAGGGTTAGGGTTAGGGTTAGGGTTAGGGTTAGGGTTAGGGTTAGGGTTAGGGTTAGGGTTAGGGTTAGGGTTAGGGTTAGGGTTAGGGTTAGGGTTAGGGTTAGGGTTAGGGTTAGGGTTAGGGTTAGGGTTAGGGTTAGGGTTAGGGTTAGGGTTAGGGTTAGGGTTAGGGTTAGGGTTAGGGTTAGGGTTAGGGTTAGGGTTAGGGTTAGGGTTAGGGTTAGGGTTAGGGTTAGGGTTAGGGTTAGGGTTAGGGTTAGGGTTAGGGTTAGGGTTAGGGTTAGGGTTAGGGTTAGGGTTAGGGTTAGGGTTAGGGTTAGGGTTAGGGTTAGGGTTAGGGTTAGGGTTAGGGTTAGGGTTAGGGTTAGGGTTAGGGTTAGGGTTAGGGTTAGGGTTAGGGTTAGGGTTAGGGTTAGGGTTAGGGTTAGGGTTAGGGTTAGGGTTAGGGTTAGGGTTAGGGTTAGGGTTAGGGTTAGGGTTAGGGTTAGGGTTAGGGTTAGGGTTAGGGTTAGGGTTAGGGTTAGGGTTAGGGTTAGGGTTAGGGTTAGGGTTAGGGTTAGGGTTAGGGTTAGGGTTAGGGTTAGGGTTAGGGTTAGGGTTAGGGTTAGGGTTAGGGTTAGGGTTAGGGTTAGGGTTAGGGTTAGGGTTAGGGTTAGGGTTAGGGTTAGGGTTAGGGTTAGGGGTTAGGGTTAGGGTTAGGGTTAGGGTTAGGGTTAGGGTTAGGGTTAGGGTTAGGGTTAGGGTTAGGGTTAGGGTTAGGGTTAGGGTTAGGGTTAGGGTTAGGGTTAGGGTTAGGGTTAGGGTTAGGGTTAGGGTTAGGGTTAGGGTTAGGGTTAGGGTTAGGGTTAGGGTTAGGGTTAGGGTTAGGGTTAGGGTTAGGGTTAGGGTTAGGGTTAGGGTTAGGGTTAGGGTTAGGGTTAGGGTTAGGGTTAGGGTTAGGGTTAGGGTTAGGGTTAGGGTTAGGGTTAGGGTTAGGGTTAGGGTTAGGGTTAGGGTTAGGGTTAGGGTTAGGGTTAGGGTTAGGGTTAGGGTTAGGGTTAGGGTTAGGGTTAGGGTTAGGGTTAGGGTTAGGGTTAGGGTTAGGGTTAGGGTTAGGTTAGGGTTAGGGTTAGGGTTAGGGTTAGGGTTAGGGTTAGGGTTAGGGTTAGGGTTAGGGTTAGGGTTAGGGTTAGGGTTAGGGTTAGGGTTAGGGTTAGGGTTAGGGTTAGGGTTAGGGTTAGGGTTAGGGTTAGGGTTAGGGTTAGGGTTAGGGTTAGGGTTAGGGTTAGGGTTAGGGTTAGGGTTAGGGTTAGGGTTAGGGTTAGGGTTAGGGTTAGGGTTAGGTTAGGGTTAGGGTTAGGGTTAGGGTTAGGGTTAGGGTTAGGGTTAGGGTTAGGGTTAGGGTTAGGGTTAGGGTTAGGGTTAGGGTTAGGGTTAGGGTTAGGTTAGGGTTAGGGTTAGGGTTAGGGTTAGGGTTAGGGTTAGGGTTAGGGTTAGGGTTAGGGTTAGGGTTAGGGTTAGGTTAGGGTTAGGGTTAGGGTTAGGGTTAGGGTTAGGGTTAGGGTTAGGGTTAGGGTTAGGGTTAGGGTTAGGGTTAGGGTTAGGGTTAGGGTTAGGGTTAGGGTTAGGGTTAGGGTTAGGGTTAGGGTTAGGGTTAGGGTTAGGGTTAGGGTTAGGGTTAGGGTTAGGGTTAGGGTTAGGTTAGGGTTAGGGTTAGGGTTAGGGTTAGGGTTAGGGTTAGGGTTAGGGTTAGGGTTAGGGTTAGGGTTAGGGTTAGGGTTAGGGTTAGGGTTAGGGTTAGGGTTAGGGTTAGGGTTAGGGTTAGGGTTAGGTTAGGGTTAGGGTTAGGGTTAGGGTTAGGGTTAGGGTTAGGGTTAGGGTTAGGGTTAGGGTTAGGGTTAGGGTTAGGGTTAGGGTTAGGGTTAGGTTAGGGTTAGGGTTAGGGTTAGGGTTAGGGTTAGGGTTAGGGTTAGGGTTAGGGTTAGGGTTAGGGTTAGGGTTAGGGTTAGGGTTAGGGTTAGGGTTAGGGTTAGGGTTAGGGTTAGGGTTAGGGTTAGGGTTAGGGTTAGGGTTAGGGTTAGGGTTAGGGTTAGGGTTAGGGTTAGGTTAGGGTTAGGGTTAGGGTTAGGGTTAGGGTTAGGGTTAGGGTTAGGGTTAGGGTTAGGGTTAGGGTTAGGGTTAGGGTTAGGGTTAGGGTTAGGGTTAGGTTAGGGTTAGGGTTAGGGTTAGGGTTAGGGTTAGGGTTAGGGTTAGGGTTAGGGTTAGGTTAGGGTTAGGGTTAGGGTTAGGGTTAGGGTTAGGGTTAGGGTTAGGGTTAGGGTTAGGGTTAGGGTTAGGGTTAGGGTTAGGGTTAGGGTTAGGGTTAGGGTTAGGGTTAGGGTTAGGGTTAGGGTTAGGGTTAGGGTTAGGGTTAGGGTTAGGGTTAGGGTTAGGGTTAGGGTTAGGGTTAGGGTTAGGGTTAGGGTTAGGGTTAGGGTTAGGGTTAGGGTTAGGGTTAGGGTTAGGGTTAGGGTTAGGGTTAGGGTTAGGGTTAGGTTAGGGTTAGGGTTAGGGTTAGGGTTAGGGTTAGGGTTAGGGTTAGGGTTAGGGTTAGGGTTAGGGTTAGGGTTAGGGTTAGGGTTAGGGTTAGGGTGGGTTAGGGTTAGGGTTAGGGTTAGGGTTAGGGTTAGGGTTAGGGTTAGGGTTAGGGTTAGGGTTAGGGTTAGGGTTAGGGTTAGGGTTAGGGTTAGGGTTAGGGTTAGGGTTAGGGTTAGGGTTAGGTTAGGGTTAGGTTAGGTTAGGGTTAGGGTTAGGGTTAGGGTTAGGTTAGGGTTAGGGTTAGGGTTAGGGTTAGGTTAGGGTTAGGGTTAGGGTTAGGTTAGGGTTAGGGTTAGGGTTAGGGTTAGGGTTAGGGTTAG
>NC_086030.1:52297832-52300332 GCF_036323735.1 Rattus norvegicus | reverse complement strand
TAACCCTAACCCTAACCCTAACCCTAACCCTAACCCTAACCCTAACCCTAACCCTAACCCTAACCCTAACCCTAACCCTAACCCTAACCCTAACCCTAACCCTAACCCTAACCCTAACCCTAACCCTAACCCTAACCCTAACCCTAACCCTAACCCTAACCCTAACCCTAACCCTAACCCTAACCCTAACCCTAACCCTAACCCTAACCCTAACCCTAACCCTAACCCTAACCCTAACCCTAACCCTAACCCTAACCCTAACCCTAACCCTAACCCTAACCCTAACCCTAACCCTAACCCTAACCCTAACCCTAACCCTAACCCTAACCCTAACCCTAACCCTAACCCTAACCCTAACCCTAACCCTAACCCTAACCCTAACCCTAACCCTAACCCTAACCCTAACCCTAACCCTAACCCTAACCCTAACCCTAACCCTAACCCTAACCCTAACCCTAACCCTAACCCTAACCCTAACCCTAACCCTAACCCTAACCCTAACCCTAACCCTAACCCTAACCCTAACCCTAACCCTAACCCTAACCCTAACCCTAACCCTAACCCTAACCCTAACCCTAACCCTAACCCTAACCCTAACCCTAACCCTAACCCTAACCCTAACCCTAACCCTAACCCTAACCCTAACCCTAACCCTAACCCTAACCCTAACCCTAACCCTAACCCTAACCCTAACCCTAACCCTAACCCTAACCCTAACCCTAACCCTAACCCTAACCCTAACCCTAACCCTAACCCTAACCCTAACCCTAACCCTAACCCTAACCCTAACCCTAACCCTAACCCTAACCCTAACCCTAACCCTAACCCTAACCCTAACCCTAACCCTAACCCTAACCCTAACCCTAACCCTAACCCTAACCCTAACCCTAACCCTAACCCTAACCCTAACCCTAACCCTAACCCTAACCCTAACCCTAACCCTAACCCTAACCCTAACCCTAACCCTAACCCTAACCCTAACCCTAACCCTAACCCTAACCCTAACCCTAACCCTAACCCTAACCCTAACCCTAACCCTAACCCTAACCCTAACCCTAACCCTAACCCTAACCCTAACCCTAACCCTAACCCTAACCCTAACCCTAACCCTAACCCTAACCCTAACCCTAACCCTAACCCTAACCCTAACCCTAACCCTAACCCTAACCCTAACCCTAACCCTAACCCTAACCCTAACCCTAACCCTAACCCTAACCCTAACCCTAACCCTAACCCTAACCCTAACCCTAACCCTAACCCTAACCCTAACCCTAACCCTAACCCTAACCCTAACCCTAACCCTAACCCTAACCCTAACCCTAACCCTAACCCTAACCCTAACCCTAACCCTAACCCTAACCCTAACCCTAACCCTAACCCTAACCCTAACCCTAACCCTAACCCTAACCCTAACCCTAACCCTAACCCTAACCCTAACCCTAACCCTAACCCTAACCCTAACCCTAACCCTAACCCTAACCCTAACCCTAACCCTAACCCTAACCCTAACCCTAACCCTAACCCTAACCCTAACCCTAACCCTAACCCTAACCCTAACCCTAACCCTAACCCTAACCCTAACCCTAACCCTAACCCTAACCCTAACCCTAACCCTAACCCTAACCCTAACCCTAACCCTAACCCTAACCCTAACCCTAACCCTAACCCTAACCCTAACCCTAACCCTAACCCTAACCCTAACCCTAACCCTAACCCTAACCCTAACCCTAACCCTAACCCTAACCCTAACCCTAACCCTAACCCTAACCCTAACCCTAACCCTAACCCTAACCCTAACCCTAACCCTAACCCTAACCCTAACCCTAACCCTAACCCTAACCCTAACCCTAACCCTAACCCTAACCCTAACCCTAACCCTAACCCTAACCCTAACCCTAACCCTAACCCTAACCCTAACCCTAACCCTAACCCTAACCCTAACCCTAACCCTAACCCTAACCCTAACCCTAACCCTAACCCTAACCCTAACCCTAACCCTAACCCTAACCCTAACCCTAACCCTAACCCTAACCCTAACCCTAACCCTAACCCTAACCCTAACCCTAACCCTAACCCTAACCCTAACCCTAACCCTAACCCTAACCCTAACCCTAACCCTAACCCTAACCCTAACCCTAACCCTAACCCTAACCCTAACCCTAACCCTAACCCTAACCCTAACCCTAACCCTAACCCTAACCCTAACCCTAACCCTAACCCTAACCCTAACCCTAACCCTAACCCTAACCCTAACCCTAACCCTAACCCTAACCCTAACCCTAACCCTAACCCTAACCCTAACCCTAACCCTAACCCTAACCCTAACCCTAACCCTAACCCTAACCCTAACCCTAACCCTAACCCTAACCCTAACCCTAACCCTAACCCTAACCCTAACCCTAACCCTAACCCTAACCCTAACCCTAACCCTAACCCTAACCCTAACCCTAACCCTAACCCTAACCCTAACCCTAACCCTAACCCTAACCCTAACCCTAAC